>NC_060962.1:537500-542500 GCF_910589235.1 Vespa crabro
ATTATCTTTATTATTATTCTTATTATTCTTATTATTATTATTATTATTATTATTCTTGTTATTATTATTCGAATTATTATTATTCTTATTATTTTCATATAAATCTTATTATTCCTATTATACATATTATTCTTATTATTATTTTTATTATTGTTCTGATTGTTCTTATTATTCTTGTTATTCTTGTTATTCTTGTTATTCTTATTATTCTTATTTTTCTTATTATTATTCATATTATTCTTATTATTCTTATTATTCTTATTATTCTTCTTATTATTATTATTATTTTTATTATGATACTTATTGTTCTTATTATTCTTATTATTATTATTATTATTATTACTATTATTATTATTATTATTATTATTATTCTTATAATTCTTATTATGATTATTACTATTCTTATAATTCTTATTATTATACTTATTATTTTTATTATTCTTAATATTTTTATTCTTATTTTTATTATTACTATTATTATTATTCTTATTAATATTATTATTATTATTCTTATTATTCTTATTATACTCATTATTCCTATTATTCTTTTTATTCTTATTATTATTCTTATTATTCTTATAATTATTATTTTTATTATTTTTATTCTTATTATTATTCCTATTATTATTATTATTGTTCTTATTTCGCTTATTATTATTCTTCTAATTCTTATTAATATACTTATTATTATTATTATTCTTATTATTCTTATTATTCTTCTTAATATTCTTATTATTCTTGATATTCGTATTCTTATTATTAATATTATTATTATTGTTCTTATTATTATTATTATTATTATTATTAATATTATTATTATTATTATTCGTATTATTATTATTCTTACTATTTTCTTATTACTGTTAATATTCGTATTATTATTATTCTTATTATTCTTATTACTATTATTATTGTTCTTATTACGCTTATTCTTATTCTTATAATTCTTATTATTATATTTATTATTCTTATTATTATTCTTATCACTCTTATTATTCTTGTTATTCTTGTTATTCTCCTTATTCTTATTAATATTATTATTTTTATTATTATTCGTATTATTCTTATTATTCTTACTAATACTCTTATTATTCTTACTATACTTGTCATTCTTATTATTCTACATATTTTTCTTATTATTCTTATTATTCTTATTATTCTTTTTATTATTCATATTATCATTATTGTTCTCATTATTCTTATTATTCTTAATATTATTCTTATTATTCATATTATTCTCTTTATTATTCTTTAATTGTTCTGTATACTCTTATTATTCTTGTTATTCTTGTTATCCTTGTTCTTCTTATTATTATTAATATTATTCTTATTATTATTCTTATTATTATTATTATTCCTATTATTATTATTCTTATTATTATTCTAATTATTATTATACTTATTATTTTCTTATGAATCTTATTATTCTTATTATACATATTATTCTGATTATTATTCTTCTAATTGTTCTGATTACTCTTATTATTCTTGTTATTCTTGTTATCCTTGTTATTCTTATTATTCTTATTATTATACTTATTAATCTTATTATTCTTATTATTATTATTCACATTATCCTTATTATTCTCATTATTCTTATTATTCTTATTATTCTTTTTATTCTTATTATTATTACTATTATATTTATTATTATTCTTTATGTTCTTATTATTTCTATTGTTATCATTATTATTCTTATTGTTCTTATTATTCTAATTATTATTATTATTATTATTATTATTATTATTATTAATATTCTTTTTATTATTCATATTATCATTATTGTTCTCATTATTCTTATTATTCTTAATATTATTCTTATTATTCATATTATTCTCTTTATTATTCTTTAATTGTTCTGTTTACTCTTATTATTCTTGTTATTCTTGTTATCCTTGTTCTTCTTATTATTATTAATATTATTCTTATTATTATTCTTATTATTATTATTATTCCTATTATTATTATTCTTATTATTATTCTAATTATTATTATACTTATTATTTTCTTATGAATCTTATTATTCTTATTATACATATTATTCTGATTATTATTCTTCTAATTGATCTGATTACTCTTATTATTCTTGTTATTCTTGTTATCCTTGTTATTCTTATTATTCTTATTATTATACTTATTAATCTTATTATTCTTATTATTATTATTCACATTATCCTTATTATTCTCATTATTCTTATTATTCTTATTATTCTTTTTATTCTTATTATTATTACTATTATATTTATTATTATTCTTTATGTTCTTATTATTTCTATTGTTATCATTATTATTCTTATTGTTCTTATTATTCTAATTATTTTTATTATTATTATTATTATTATTATTATTCTTATTTTTCTAATTATTCTTATTATTATTCTTATTATTCTTATTATTCTAATTATTATTATTATTATTATTATTATTATTATTATTATTAATATTCTTATTATTATTCTTATTATGCTTCTTCATATTATTATTGTTCTTATTACGATTATTATTATTCTTATAATTTTTATTATTATACTTATTATTCTTTTTATTCTTATTATTCTTTTTATTATTCTTTTTATTTTTATTATTATTCCTATTATTATTATTATTATTCTAATTATGATTATTATTATTATTATTATTATTATTTTACTATTTTTCTTCTTCTTATTATTATTTTTCCTATTATTATTATTATTATTTTCTTATTATTCTTATTATTCTTATTATACTTATTATTCTTATTATTCTTATTATTATTACTATTATTATTATTATTATTCTTTATGTTCTTATTATTTCTATTGTTATCATTATTATTCTTATTGTTCTTAATATTTTTATTATTATTATTATTATTATTATTATTATTATTATTTTCATTATTATTATTATTATTATTATTATTATTATTATTACTATTATTAGAATTATTATTCTTATTATTATTATAATTATTATTATTATTATTATTATTCTTATTTTCTTATTATTTTCTTATTATTGTTATTATTCTTATTAATATTAATCTTATTAGTCTAATTATTATTATTATTTTTCTCATTACGCTTATTATTATTCTTATAATTCTTATTATTATACTTATTATTCTTATTATTCTTAATATTCGTATTATTATTCTTAGTATTCTTATTATTAATCTTATTATTATTAATTTTATTAGTCTTATTATTATTATTATTTTTCTTATTACGCTTACTTTATTATTATTCTTATTATTCTTATTATTCATAATATTATTATTATTATTATTATTATTCTTCTTATTATTAATATTCTTATTATTATTCTTATAATTTTTATTATTATACTTATTATTCTTTTTATTCTTATTATTCTTATTATTATTCTTATTATTCTTATTGTTCTTATTATTCTTATTATTCTTATTATTCTTAATATTCGTATTATTATTATTATCCTTATTGTTCTTATTATTATTATCCTTATTATTCTTATTATTATTATTATTATTATTATTATTATTATTATTATTATTATTATTATTATTATTATTATGAGTATTATATTTATTATTATTATTATTCATATTATTATTCTTTTTATTCTTATTTATATTGATATTCTTATTATTCTTATTCTTATTATTATTATTCTTATTATTTTCTTATTATTCTTAATATTCTTACTCATATTATTCTTCTTCATATTATTATTATTATTATTATTGTTCTTATTATTATTATTATTATTATTAATGTTATTATTAGTTTTATTATTATTATTATTGTTGTTATTTTTATTATTAGTATTATTAATATTACTATTAGTTTTATTATTATTATTATTATTATTATTATTATTATTATTATTATTATTATTATTATTATAATTATTATTATTATTCTTATTATTCTTATAATCATTATTCTTATTATTCTCATTATTAATATTATTGTTCTTATTAATCTTATTATTATTCTAATAATTCTTATTATTATTATTATTATTTTTATTATTCTTGTAAT
The DNA here is from genome assembly GCF_910589235.1 of Vespa crabro. Lineage (NCBI taxonomy): Eukaryota > Metazoa > Arthropoda > Insecta > Hymenoptera > Vespidae > Vespa > Vespa crabro. The sequence goes on from NC_060962.1 coordinate 541,508, forward strand.
TCATATTACTCTTATTATTATTATTATTATTATTATTATTGTTCATATTATTATTATTATTATTAATATTATTATTACTACTATTATTAGAATTATTATTATTATTATTATTATTATTATTATTATTATTATTATTATTATTATTATTATTATTATTAGTATTAATATTATTTTTATTATTAATATTATTGTTATTATTTTCTTTTATTATTATATAATTTTTATTACTCTTATTATTATTCTTATTATTCTTATTATTCTCATTATTCTTATTTTTATTCTTATTATTATTATTATTATTATTATTATTATTATTATTATTATTATTCTTATTATTTTATTATTATTATTATTGCTCTTAATAAGTTTATTATTATTCTTATAAATCTTATTGTTATACTTATTATCCTTATTATACTCATTGTTCTTATTATTCTTATTATTATTCTTATTATTCTTATTATTTTTGTTATTCTTATTAATCTTATTACTATTATTATTCCTATTATAATTATTATTATTATTATTATCCTTACTATTCTCATTATTCTTATTATTTTTATTATTAATCTTATTATACTTATTATTATTATTCTTACTATTCTTATTATTATTGTTATTGTTATTATTACGCTTATTAATATTCTTATAATTCTTATTATTATTCTTATAATTCTTATTATTATACATTTTATTCTTATTATTCTTATTATTCTTATTTTTCTTATTATTCTCATTATTCATATTATTATTATTATTATTATTATTATTTTTATTGTTCTTATTATTATTATTATTATTATTATTATTATTATTATTATTATTATTATTATTCTTATAATTCTTATTATGCTTAATATTACTCTTATAATTCTTATTATTATACATATTATTCATATTATACTTATTATTATTCTTCTAATTCTTATTATTCTTCTTATTATTATTACTCTTCTTATTGTCCTTGTTATTCTTTTTATTACTCTTATTATT
>NC_060962.1:580000-582500 GCF_910589235.1 Vespa crabro
TATTCTTATTATTTTTATTAATATTATTGTTCTTATTATTCTTATTATTATTCTTATTATACTTATTAGTCTTATTATTCTTATAATTCTTATTATTATTATTATTATTATTATTATTATTATTATTATTATTATTATTATTATTATTGTTCTTATTATTCTTATTATTATTCTCATTAATGTTATTATTATACTTAATATTCTAACTTTTATTCTCATTATTGTTATTATTATACTTATTATTCTTATTATTCTTATTATTCTTATTATTATTCTTAATATTCTTATTATTCTTATTATTCTTATTATTCTAATTATTCTTATAATGATTATTATTACTATGATTATTATGATTACTATTATTATTATTCTCATTATTCTTATTATTAATATGATTCTTATTATTATTATTATAATTAATATTCTTATTATTCTTATTATTCTTATTATTATTATTCTTATTATTCCTATTATTATTATTATTATTATTATTATTATTATTATTATTATTATTATTATTATTATTATTATTATTATTATTATTATTATTATTATTATTATTATTATTATTATTGTTCTTATTATTCTTATTGTTATTCTTATTATTCTTATTAATCTTATTATTATACTTATTATTCTTATTATTCTTTTTATTATTCTTATTATTCTTATTATTCTTATTTTTCTTATTATAATTTTTATTACTATTATTATTCTTATTCTTATTATTATTCTTATTATTCTTATTATTCCTGTTAATATTATTATTATTATTATTATTATTATTATTATTATTATTATTATTATTATTATTATTATTATTATTATTCTTGTTATTATAATTATTCTTATTATGCTTATTATTTTTCTTATAAATCTTATTATGATTATTATTATTATTATTCTTTTTATTATTACTCTTATCATTATAATTATTATTCTTATTATTCTTATTATTCTTATTATTCTTATTAATATTATTGTTCTTATTATTCTTATTATTATTCTTATTATACTTATTAATATTATTATTCATATAATTCTTATTATTATTATTATTATTATTATTATTCTCATTATTGTTATTATTATACTTATTATTCTAACTGTTATTCTCATTATTGTTATTATTATACTTATTATTCTTATTATTCTTATTATTCTTATTATTATTCTTAATATTCTTATTATTCTTATTATTCTTATTATTCTAATTATTCTTATTATGATTATTATTACTATGATTATTATGATTATTATAATTATTATTCTCATTATTCTTATTATTAATATGATTCTTATTATTATTATTATAATTATTATTATTATTATTATAATTATTATTCTTATTATTCTTATTATTCTTATAATTATTCTTATTATTCTTATTATTATTATTCTTATTATTCCTATTATTATTATTATTATTATTATTATTATTATTATTATTATTATTATTATTATTCTTATTATTATTCTCAATATTGTTATTATTATACTTATTATTCTTCTTATTCTTATTATTCTTATTATTATTCTTAATATTATTATTATTCTTATTATTCTTCTTATTCTAATTATTCTTATAATGATTATTATTACTATGATTATTATGATTCTTATTATTATTATTATAATTATTATTCTTATTATTCTTATTATTCTTATAATTATTCTTATTATTCTTATTATTATTACTCTTATTATTCCTATTATTATTATTATTATTATTATTATTATTATTATTATTATTATTATTATTATTATTATTATTATTATTATTATTATTATTATTGTGCTTATTATACTTATTGTTATTCTTATTATTCTTATTAATCTTATTATTATACTTATTATTCTTATTATTCTTTTTATTATTCTTATTATTCTTATTATTCTTATTTTTCTTATTATAATTTTTATTCTTATTATTATTCTTATTCTTATTATTATTCTTATTATTCTTATTATTCTTGTTATTATTAATATTATTATTATTATTATTATCATTATTATTATTATTTTTCTTCTTATTATTACTCTTATCATTATAATTATTACTCTTATTATTCTTATTATTACTCTTATTATTCTAATTAGCCTTATTATTCTCATTATTCTTATTATTATTATTATTCTTATTATTCTTATTAATCTTATTATTCTTATTATTATTATTTTATTATTATTATTATTATTATTATTTTCATAATTATTATTAATATTATTGTTATTATTATTATTACTATTATTATTATTAATATTATTATTCTTGTTCTTATTATTCTTATTGTCATTCTCATTATTGTTATTATTTTGCTTAATTTTCTTATTATTCTTATTATTCTTATTATTATTCTTATTTTTAATCTTATTATTCTTATTATTCTTATTATTATTATTCTTATTATTCTTATCATTCTTATTATTATTCTTATTATTCGTAATATTCTTCTTATTATTATTATTAATATTATTAATATTATTATTATTATTCGTA
>NC_060962.1:757500-765000 GCF_910589235.1 Vespa crabro
TTCTTATAATTCTTATTATTATCCTCATTTTTCTTATTTTTATTATATGTTATTATTATTCTTATTATTCTTATTATTCTTATTATTCTTATTATTCTTCTTATTATTATTCTTATTGTTATTATTTGTTATTATTATTCTTATTATTCTTATTATTCTTATTATTCTTATTATTCTTCTTATTATTATTCATATTATTATTCATATTATTCTTATTATTCTTATTATTACTCTTATCATTTTACTTATTATTCTTATTATTCTTATTATTATTCTTATCATTATACTTATTATTCTTATTATTCTTAATCTTTTTATTATTCTTATTATTATTATTATTTTTTTTTTATTATTATTATTCTTCTTATTATTCTTATTATTATTATTATTATTATTAATTTGTTTATTATTATTCTTATAATTCATATTGTTACACTTATTATTCTTATTATTATTATTATTACTCTTATTATTCTTATTATTCTTATTTTTATTATTATTATGATTATTATTATTATTATTCTCATTATTCTTATTATTATTCTTATTCTTCTTATAGTTAGTCTTATTATTGTTACTATTGTTATTTTTATGATTATTATTATTATTATTATTGTTCTTATTATACTTATTATTATTATTATTATGATTATTATTATTATTATTCCCATTATTCTTATTATTCTTATTATTTTTATTATTATTATTATTGTTATTATTATTATTATTATTATTATTATTATTATTATTATTATTACTATTATTAATTATAATTATTATTATTATTATGCTTATTATTATTCTTATTTTTCTTATTATTATTCTTATTATTATTATTATTATTATTATTATTATTAATCTTATTATTATTCTTATTAGTCTTATTTTCATTATTATTATGATTATTATTATTATTATTCTCATTATTCTTATTATTCTTATTATTATTCTTATTCTTCTTATAATTATTCTTATTATTGTTACTATTCTTATTATTATGATTATTAATATTATTATTCTTATTATTCTTATAATTCTTCTTATTCTTATTATTCTTCTTATTATTCTTATTATATTTCTTATTATTCTTCTTATTATTCTTATTACTCTTATTTTTCTTATTTACCTTATTTTTCTTATTATTCTTATTATTCTTATTATTATTCTTATTATTATTCCTCTCATTCTTATTATTCTTATTATTACTCATATTATTATTATTATTATTATTAATATTATTCTTATTAATCTTATAATTCTTCTTATTCTTATTATTCTTCTTATTATTCTTATTATATTTCTAATTATTCCTATTACTATTCTTTTTACTCTTATTATTCTTATTATTCTTATTTTTCTTATTATTCTTATTATTCTTATTAGTATTATTTTATACTTATTATTCCTATCATTATTCTTATTATTCTAATAAGTATTCTTCTTATTATTCTTATTATTCATATTATACTTATTAATTTTATTATAATTATTGTTACTATTATTATTTTTTTTATTATTATTATTCTTATTATTCTTAATATTCTTATTATTCTTCTTATTCTTAACATTCTTATTATCCCTATTATTGTTATTATTATTCTTATTATTCTTATTATATTTGTTATTATTCTTATTACTATTCTTATTACTCCTATTATTCTTATTACTCTTATTATTCTTATTATTCTTCTTTTTCTTATTATTCTTATTATTCTTATTATTATTCTTATTACACTTATAATTCTTATTATTCTTATCATTATTCTTATTATTCTTCTCATTATTCTTTTTATTCTTATTATTATTCTTATTATTCTTATTATTCTTATTAATCTTATTATTATTCAAATAATTCTTATTATTCTCATTGATCTTATTATTCTTATTATTGTTCTCATTATTATTCCTCTTATTATTATTATTCTTATAATTATTCATATAATAAGTATCATTATTATTATTATTACTATTATTACTCTTATTATAATTCTTATTATTATTTTTATTATTCTTTTTATTTCTATTATTATACTTATTATTCTTATTATTCTTGCTATACTTATCATTCATATTATCCTCATTATTCTTATTATTCTTATTATTCTTATTAGTCTTATTATTATTCCTTTTATTCTTTTTAATCTTTACATTATTCTTTTTATTCTTATTAGTATTCTTTTATACTTATTATTCCTATCATTATTTTTATTATTCTTATTATTATTCCTCTCATTCTTATTATTCCTATTATTACTCATATTATTATTATTATTATTATTAATATTATTCTTATTAATCTTATAATTCTTCTTATTCTTATTATTCTTCTTATTATTCTTATTATTCTTATTATCCTTGTTATTCGTATAATTCTTTTTATTCTTGTTATTCTTACTATTATTTTTATTACTCTTATTATTCATTTTATTCTTATAATTCTTGTTATTCTCATTATTCTTATTATTATTCTTATTATTCTTATTATACTTATTATTCTTATTATTTTTGTTACTCTTACTATTCTTATTAGTCTTCTTATTTTTCTTATTATTCATATTATTCTTATTCTTCTTAATATTCTTATTATTTCTATCAATCTTATGATTCTTATAATACTTACTATTCTTATTATTCTTATTATTACTCATATTATTATTATTATTATTATTATTATTATTATTATTATTATTATTATTATTATTATTATTATTATTATTATTATAATTCTTGTTATTCTTATTATTCTTATTACTCTTATTATTATTCTTATTATTCTTTTGATTCTTGTTATTCTTATTATTATTCTTATTACTCTTATTATTCTTATTATTCTTATTTTTCTTATTATTCTTATTATTCCTATTATTCTTAATACTCTTATTATTCTTATTATTATTCTAATTCTTATTATTATTCATATTATACATATTATTATTCTCATTATACATATTATTCTTATTATTATTCTTATTATTCTTATTATTCTTATTATTCCTATTATTCTTATAATTCTTATTATTATTCAGATTATTAATATTATTCTTCTAATTTTTTTATTCTTGTTATTATTATTCATATTATGCTTATTAATCTTATTATTTTTGTTATTCTTGTAATTCTTATAATCCTTATTATTATTCTTCTTATTCTTATTATTGTTATCATTATTCTTATTATTCTTATTATTATTCCTTTAATTCTTATTATTCTTATTATTACTCATATTATTATTACTATTACTATTATTATTCTTATTATTATTATTATTCTTAATAATTCTTGTTATTCTTATTATTCTTATTATTATACTTATTATATTTCTTATTATTCTTATTATTATTCTCATTATTCTTATTATTCTTATTATTCTTATTATTATTATGATTCTTATTATTATTATTATTATTATTTTTATTATTATTATTATTTTTAATATTATTATTATTATTATTCTCTTTCTTCTTCTAATTATTATTATTCTTATTATTATTCTTTTGATTCTTTTTATTTCTATTATTACTCTTATTATTCTTGCTATTCTTATTTTTCTTATTATTATTCTTATTATTCTTATTATTACTCTTATTATTCTTATTATTCTTATTAATATTATTCATATTTTTAATCTTATAATTCTTATTATTCTTCTTATTATTATTATTCTTATAATTATTCTTATTATTCTTCTTCTTATTATTATTATTAATATTATTATTATTAATATTATTATTATTATTATTATTCTTATTATTATTATTATTATTATTATTATTATTATTTTTTTTAATCTTATTATTCTTATTATTCTTATTATTATTGTTATTCTTAAAATTATTCTTATTATTCTTATTATTATTATTATTATTAATATTATTATTGTTTCTATTATTATTATTCTCATTATTCTTATTATTCTTATTATTCTTATTATTATTATGATTCTTATTATTATTATTATTATTATTATTTTTATTATTATTATTATTTTAAATATTATTATTATTATTATTATTATAATTATTATTATTATTATTATTATTATTATTATTATCATTATACTTATTCTTCTTCTTCTTATTATTATTCTTATTATTCTTATAATTTTTATTATTCTTGTTATTCATATTATTCTTATCATTATTCTTATTACTCTTATTATACTTATTATTAATCTTATTATTCTTATCATTCATATTATTATTCTTATTATTCTTGTTACTCTTACTATTCTTATTATTCTTCTTATTTTTCTTATTATTCATATTATTCTTATTCTTCTTATTATTCTTATTATTACTCATATTATTATTATTATTGTTATTATTCTTATAATTCTTTTTATTCTTATTATTCTTATTATTCTTATTATTATTCTTATTATTCTTATTATTCTTATTATTATTATGATTCTTATTATTATTATTATTATTATTATTTTTGTTATTATTATTATTTTTAATATTATTATTATTATTATTCTCTTTCTTCTTCTAATTATTATTATTCTTATTATTATTATTAGTCTTATAATTATTATTATTCTTATTATTATTCTTATGATTCTTTTTATTTCTATTATTACTCTTATTATTCTTGTTATTCTTATTATTCTTATTATTCTTGTTATTCTTACTATTCTTATTATTCTTGTTATTCTGATTCTTCCTATTATTATTCTTACTATTCTTATTATTCCTATTATTGTTCCTATTATTCTTATTATTCTTATTATCCTTATTATTATATTAATCTTGTTATACTTATTATTCATATTATTCTTATTATTCTTGTTATTATTATTATTCTTTTTAATCTTATTAATATTCTTCCAATTATTCTTATTATTCTTATTAATATTCTTCTTATTATTCTTATAATTATTACAATTCTTATTCTTCTTATTATTATTCTTACTATTCTTATTATTCTCATTATTCTTATTATTCTTATTAGTATTCTTTTATACTTATTATTCCTATCATTATTCTTATTATTCTTATTATTATTCCACTCATTCTTATTATTCTTATTATTACTCAGATTATTATTCTTATTATTAATATTATTCTTATTAATCTTATAATTCTTCTTATTCTTATTATTCTTCTTATTATTCTTATTATATTTCTTATTATTCCTATTACTATTCTTATTACTCTTATTATTCTTATTATTATTATTTTTCTTATTATTCTTATTATTCTTAATACTCTTCTTATTCTTATTATTATTCTTTATATTCTTATTATTATTCATTTATTTTTATTAATCTTTTCATTATTCTTATTATTCTTATTAGTATTCTTTTATACTTTTTATTCCCATCATTATTCTTATTATTCTTATTAGTATTCTTCTTATTATACTTATTATTCTTATAATTCTTATTATACTTATTATTCTTATTATAATTATTATTATTATTATTATTTTTATTATTATTCTTCCGATTATTGTTAATATTCTTATTATTCTTGTTATTCTTACTATTCTTATTATTCTTGTTATTCTTATTATAATTTTTATTTCTCTTATTACTCTTATTATTCTTATTATTCTTATAATTCTTGTTATTCTCATTATTCTTATTACTATTCTTATTATGTTTTTTGTTATACTTATTATTATTGTTATTATTATTATTATTCTTATTATTCGTATTATTATAATTATTATTCTTATTATTCTTATTATTATTCTGATTATTCTTATTAATATTTTATTATTCTTATAATTCTTGTTATTCTTATTATTCTTATTATTATTCTTATTATTCTTATGAATGTTATTATTTCTATTATTATTCTTATTATTCTTGTTATTCTTCTACTTCTTCTTATTATGCCTATTATTGTTCTTATTATTCTTATTCTTCTTATTATAATTCTTATGATTCTTATTATTCTCATTATTCTTATTTTTCTTATTATTATTCTTATTATTCTTATTATTATTCTTTTTATTATTATTATTCTTGTAAATATTCATATTATTATTATTATTATTATTATTATTATTATTATTATTATTATTATTATTATTATTATTATTATTATTATTATTATTATTAGTATTCTCTTATACTTATTATTCCTATCATTATTCTTATTAGTCTTATTAGTATTCTTCTTATTATACTTATTATTCTTATTGTACTTATTATTCTTAGTATTATTCTTATTACTTTCATTAATCTTATGATTCTTATAATACTTACTATTCTTATTATTCTTATTATTACTCATAATATAATTATTATTATAATTATTATTATTATTATTATTATTATTATTATTATTATTATTATTATTCTTATAATTCTTGTTATTCTTATTATTCTTATTATTCTTATTATTATTCTTATTATTCTTATTATTCTTGTGATTCTTGTTATTCTTAGTATTATTCTTATTACTCTTATTATTCTCATTAATCTTATTATTCTTATTATTATTCTTATGAATCTTATTATTTCTATTATTATTCTTATTATTCTTGTTATTCTTACTATTCTTATTATTCTTGTTGTTCTTATTATAATTTTTATTTCTCTTATTACTCTTATTATTCTTATTATTCTTATAATTCTTGTTATTCTCATTATTCTTATTACTATTCTTATTATGTTTTTTGTTATACTTATTATTATTGTTATTATTATTATTATTCTTATTATTCGTATTATTATAATTATTATTCTTATTATTCTTGTATTCTTTGTTATTCTTATTATTCTTATTATTATTCTGATTATTCTTATTAATATTTTATTATTCTTATAATTCTTGTTATTCTTATTATTCTTATTATTATTCTTATTATTCTCATTAATCTTATTATTCTTATTATTATTCTTATGAATCTTATTATTTCTATTATTATTCTTATTATTCTTGTTATTCTTCTACTTCTTCTTATTATGCCTATTATTGTTCTTATTATTCTTATTATTGTTCCATTATTCTTATTATTCTTATTATTCTTATTATTCTTATTATTACTCTTATTATTCATTTTAATATTCTTAATATGCTTATTATTCCTATTATTCTTATCATTATTCTAATTATTTATCTTATAATTCTTTTTTTTCTAATTATTATTCTTATTATTCTTATTATTCTTATTCTTCTTATTATAATTCTTATGATTCTTATTATTCTCATTATTCTTATTTTTCTTATTATTATTCTTATTATTCTTATTATTATTCTTTTTATTATTATTATTCTTGTAAATATTCATATTATTATTATTATTATTATTATTATTATTATTATTATTATTATTATTATTATTATTATTATTATTATTATTATTATTATTATTATTAGTATTCTCTTATACTTATTATTCCTATCATTATTCTTATTAGTCTTATTAGTATTCTTCTTATTATTCTTATTATTCTTATTATACTTATTATTCTTAGTATTATTCTTATTACTTTCATTAATCTAATGATTCTTATAATACTTACTATTCTTATTATTCTTATTA
>NC_060962.1:772500-790000 GCF_910589235.1 Vespa crabro
TCTTATTTTTATTATTATTCTTATTATTCTCATTATTCTTGTTATTCTTATTATTCTTATTATTCTTGTCATTCTTATTCATCTTCTTATTATTCTTTTTATTCTTATTAATATTCTTATTCATCTCATTATTCTTTTATTATTCTTATAATTCTTATTAGTCTTATTATAATTCCTCTCAATCTTATTATTTTTATTACTACTAATATTATTTTTATTATTATTATTATTATTATTATTCTCATTATTCTTGTTATTCTAATTATCCTTATTATTCTTGTTATTCTTACTATTCTTATTATTCCTATTATTCAGATTATTTTTATTATTCTTATTATTCTTATTATATTTCTTATTATTCTTATTATAATTTTTATTACTCTTATTATTCTTATTATTCTTATTATTCTTATTATTCTTATAATTCTTGTTATTCTCATTATTCTTATTATTATTCTTATTATTATTCTTATAATTCATATTATTATTCTTATAATTCTTATTATTATAATTATTATTCCTATTATTCTTTTTATTCTTATTATTTTTTATTCTTGTTATTATTATTCATATTACTCTTATTATTCTTATTATTCTTATTGTTCTAATTATTCTTATAATTCTTATTTTTACTCTTATTGGTCATATTAATATTCTTTTTATTCTGTTATTTTTGTCATTATTATTCTTATTATTCTTATAATTCTTCATATTCATATTATTCTTATTATTAATCTTATTATATTTCTTATAATTCGTCTTATTATTACTATTACTCTTATTATTCTTATTATTCTTATTATTCTAATTAATCTTATTATTCTTATTATACATATTATTATTATTACTCTTATTATTCTTATTATTCTTATTATTATTATTATTCTTATAATTTCATTAATCTTTGTTATTCTTACTATTTTTAATCTTCTTGTAATTCTTATTCTTCTTCTTATTATTTTTATTATTATTAGTCTTATTGTTCTTATTATTCTAATTAATCTTATTATTCTTATTATTATTCTTATTATTATCCTTATTACTCTTATTACTCTTATTATTCTTATAATTCTTATTAATCTTATTATTCCTATTCTTATTCTAATTATTCTTTTTATTCTTATTATTATTCTTATAATTATTATTATTCTCTTTCTTCTTCTAATTATTATTATTCTTATTATTATTATTATTCTTATAATTATTATTATTATTATTATTATTATTATTATTATTATTATTTTTATTATTCTAATTATTCTTGTTATTCTTATTATTCTTATTATTCTTATTAATATTCTTATTATTCTTATTATTATTCTTATTATTCTTATTATTCTTACTATTATTGTTATTCTTTTTATTCATATTAGTCTTAATAATATTTTTATTATTCCCATTATTCTCATTATTTCTATTATTCTTATTATTCTTATTATTACTCTTATTATTCTTATTATTATTCATATTAGTCTTATTAATGTACTTATTATCATATTATTTTTATTATTCATATTATTATTCTTATTATTCTTATTATTCTTTTATTTTTCTTATTATTAATCTAATTATTCTTATCATTATTCTTATTATTCTTATTATTCTAATCATTATTCTTCTTATTCTTCTTATTACTCTTGTTATTCATATTATTCTTACTATTCTTATTATTATTATTATTCTCATTATTCTTATTATTCTTATTATTCTTATTATTCTTGTTATTCTTTTTATTCATATTTTACTTATTATTATTCTTATAATTCTTATTATTCTTATTATTATTATAATTCTTATTATTCTCATTATTCTTATTAGTCTTATTATTATTTTTATTATTCTTCTTATTCTTATAATTTTATTATTCTTGTTATTCTTACTATTCTTATTATTCTTGTTATTCTTATTCTTCTTCTTATTATTCTTATTATTCTTATTGTTTCTATTAGTATTCTAATTCTTCTTCTTCTTATTATTATTATTCTTATTGTCTCTATTAGTATTCTTATTATTCTTATTATTCTTGTTATTCTTATTCTTCTTCTTATTATTCTTATTATTCTTAATACTATTCTTTTTATTCTTCTTATTCTTCTTATTTTTATTATTATTCTTATTATTCTCATTATTCTTGTTATTCTTATTATTCTTATTATTCTTGTTATTCTTATTCATCTTCTTATTATTCTTTTTATTCTTATTAATATTCTTATTATTCTCATTATTCTTTTATTATTCTTATAATTCTTATTAGTCTTATTATAATTCCTCTCAATCTTATTATTTTTATTACTACTAATATTATTATTATTATTATTATTATTATTATTATTATTCTCATTATTCTTGTTATTCTAATTATCCTTATTATTCTTGTTATTCTTACTATTCTTATTATTCCTATTATTCAGATTATTTTTATTATTCTTATTATTCTTATTATTCTTGTTATTCTTATTCATCTTCTTATTATTCTTTTTATTCTTATTAATATTCTTATTATTCTCATTATTCTTTTATTATTCTTATAATTCTTATTAGTCTTATTATAATTCCTCTCAATCTTATTATTTTTATTACTACTAATATTATTATTATTACTATTATTATTATTATTATTATTCTCATTATTCTTGTTATTCTAATTATCCTTATTATTCTTGTTATTCTTACTATTCTTATTATTCCTATTATTCAGATTATTTTTATTATTCTTATTATTCTTATTATATTTCTTATTATTCTTATTATAATTTTTATTACTCTTATTATTCTTATTATTCTTATTATTCTTATTATTCTTATAAGTCTTGTTATTCTCATTATTCTTATTATTATTCTTATTATTATTCTTATAATTCATATTATTATTCTTATAATTCTTATTATTATAATTATTATTCCTATTATTCTTTTTATTCTTATTATTTTTTATTCTTGTTATTATTATTCATATTACTCTTATTATTCTTATTATTCTTATTGTTCTAATTATTCTTATATTTCTTATTTTTACTCTTATTGGTCATATTAATATTCTTTTTATTCTGTTATTTTTGTCATTATTATTCTTATTATTCTTATAATTCTTCATATTCATATTATTCTTATTATTAATCTAATTATATTTCTTATAATTCGTCTTATTATTACTATTACTCTTATTATTCTTATTATTCTTATTATTCTAATTAATCTTATTATTCTTATTATACATATTATTATTATTACTCTTATTATTCTTATTATTCTTATTATTATTATTATTCTTATAATTTCATTAATCTTTGTTATTCTTACTATTCTTAATCTTCTTGTAATTCTTATTCTTCTTCTTATTATTTTTATTATTATTATTTTTATTGTTCTTATTATTCTAATTAATCTTATTATTCTTATTATTATTCTTATTATTATCCTTATTACTCTTATTACTCTTATTATTCTTATAATTCTTATTAATCTTATTATTCCTATTCTTATTCTAATTATTCTTTTTATTCTTATTATTATTCTTATAATTAATATTATTCTCTTTCTTCTTCTAATTATTATTATTCTTATTATTATTATTATTCTTATAATTATTATTATTATTATTATTATTATTATTATTATTATTATTATTATTATTATTATTATTATTATTATTATTTTTATTATTCTAATTATTCTTGTTATTCTTATTATTCTTATTATTCTTATTAATATTCTTATTATTCTTATTATTATTCTTATTATTCTTATTATTCTTACTATTATTGTTATTCTTTTTATTCATATTAGTCTTAATAATATTTTTATTATTCCCATTATTCTCATTATTTCTATTATTCTTATTATTCTTATTATTACTCTTATTATTCTTATTATTATTCATATTAGTCTTATTAATGTACTTATTATCATATTATTTTTATTATTCATATTATTATTCTTATTATTCTTATTATTCTTTTATTTTTCTTATTATTAATCTAATTATTCTTATCATTATTCTTATTATTCTTATTATTCTAATCATTATTCTTCTTATTCTTCTTATTACTCTTGTTATTCATATTATTCTTACTATTCTTATTATTATTATTATTCTCATTATTCTTATTATTCTTATTATTCTTATTATTCTTCTTATTCTTTTTATTCATATTTTACTTATTATTATTCTTATAATTCTTATTATTCTTATTATTATTATAATTCTTATTATTCTCATTATTCTTATTATTCTTATTATTATTTTTATTATTCTTCTTATTCTTATAATTTTATTATTCTTGTTATTCTTACTATTCTTATTATTCTTGTTATTCTTATTCTTCTTCTTATTATTCTTATTATTCTTATTGTTTCTATTAGTATTCTAATTCTTCTTATTATTATTATTATTATTCTTATTGTCTCTATTAGTATTCTTATTATTCTTATTATTCTTGTTATTCTTATTCTTCTTATTATTATTCTTATTATTCTTAATACTATTCTTTTTATTCTTCTTATTCTTCTTATTTTTATTATTATTCTTATTATTCTCATTATTCTTGTTATTCTTATTATTCTTATTATTCTTGTTATTCTTATTCATCTTCTTATTATTCTTTTTATTCTTATTAATATTCTTATTATTCTCATTATTCTTTTATTATTCTTATAATTCTTATTAGTCTTATTATAATTCCTCTCAATCTTATTATTTTTATTACTACTAATATTATTATTATTATTATTATTATTATTATTCTCATTATTCTTGTTATTCTAATTATCCTTATTATTCTTGTTATTCTTACTATTCTTATTATTCCTATTATTCAGATTATTTTTATTATTCTTATTATTCTTATTATATTTCTTATTATTCTTATTATAATTTTTATTACTCTTATTATTCTTTTTATTCTTATTATTCTTATTATTCTTATAATTCTTGTTATTCTCATTATTCTTATTATTATTCTTATTATTATTCTTATAATTCTTATTATTATTCTTATAATTCTTATTATTATAATTATTATTCCTATTATTCTTTTTATTCTTATTATTTTTTATTCTTGTTATTATTATTCATATTACTCTTATTATTCTTATTATTCTTATTGTTCTAATTATTCTTATAATTCTTATTATTACTCTTATTGGTCATATTAATATTCTTTTTATTCTGTTATTTTTGTCATTATTATTCTTATTATTCTTATAATTCTTCATATTCATATTATTCTTATTATTAATCTTATTATATTTCTTATAATTCGTCTTATTATTACTATTACTCTTATTATTCTAATTAATCTTATTATTCTTATTATACATATTATTATTATTACTCTTATTATTCTTATTATTCTTATTATTATTATTAATCTTATAATTTCATTATTCTTGTTATTCTTACTATTCTTAATCTTCTTGTAATTCTTATTCTTCTTCTTCTTATATTTATTATTATTATTCTTATTGTTCTTATTATTCTAATTAATCTTATTATTCTTATTATTATTCTTATTATTATCCTTATTACTCTTATTACTCTTATTATTCTTATAATTCTTATTAATCTTATTATTCCTATTCTTATTCTAATTATTCTTTTTATTCTTATTATTATTCTTATAATTATTATTATTCTCTTTCTTCTTCTAATTATTATTATTCTTATTATTATTATTATTATTATTATTATTATTATTATTATTATTATTATTATTATTATTATTATTATTATTATTATTATTTTTATTATTCAAATTATTCTTGTTATTCTTATTATTCTTATTATTATTATTCTTACTATTATTGTTCATATTATTCTTTCTATTATTGTTATCATTCTCACTATTCTTATTAATATTATTATTCTTATTAATTTTCTTATTATTATTCTTATTATTATTCTTATTATTATTCTTATTATTCTTACTATTATTGTTATTCTTTTTATTCGTATTAGTCTTAATAATATTTTTATTATTCCCATTATTCTCATTATTTCTATTATTCTTATTAATCTTATTATTACTCTTATTATTCTTATTATTATTCATATTAGTCTTATTAATGTACTTATTATCATATTATTTTTATTATTCATATTATTATTCTTATTATTCTTATTATTCTTTTATTTTTCTTATTATTAATCTAATTATTCTTATCATTATTCTTATTATTCTTATTATTCTAATCATTATTCTTCTTATTCTTCTTATTACTCTTGTTATTCATATTATTCTTACTATTCTTATTATTATTATTATTCTCATTATTCTTATTATTATTATAATTCTTATTATTCTTATTATTCTTATTATTATTCTTATTATTCTTATTATTCTTCTTCTTCTTATTATTATTTATCATATTATTCTTACTATTCTTATTATTATTATTATTATACTTACTATTCTTATTATTCTTATAATTCTTATAATTCTTATTATTATTCGTATTAGTCCTATTATTATTCTTTTTATTATTATCATTCTTATCATTATTCTTATTATTCTTTTTATTATTCATATTATTCTTAATATTGTTGTAATTATTCTTACTATTCTTATTATTGTTTTTATTATTCCCATTATTCTTATTATTCTTATTATTCTTGTTATTATTATTATTTTTATTACTTTTATTATTCTTATTACTATTCATATTATTCTTATTATTATACTTATTATCATGTTATTATTATTCTTCTTCTTATTCTTATTATTATTCTTATAATTCTTATTATTCTTATTATTATTCTTATTATTCTTATTATTCTTGTTATTCTTATTAATCTTATAATTCTTATTATTCTTATTATTCCTATTATTATTCTTATTATTCTTATTATTCTAATTATTCTTATTATTATTCTAATATTTCTTATTATTCTTGTTATTCTTTATTTCTTATTAATCTTGTTATGCTTACTATTCTTATTATTATTGTTATTCTTGTTATTCTTATTATTCTTATTATTCTTATTATTCTAATTAATATTCTTATTATTCCCTTTAATCTTTTTATCCTTATTATTCTTATTATTTTCATTATTCTTATTATTCTTATTATTATTGTTATTATCCTTATTATTCTTATTATTCTTATTATTATTCTTATTTTTCTTATTATTCTTGTTATTCTTTATTTCTTGTTAATCTTGTTATACGTACTATTCATATTATTCTTTTTATTCTTCTTATTCTTATTATTCTTATTAATATTCTTATTATTATTCTTATTGATCTTATTATTCTTATTATTCCTATTCTTCCTATTATTATTCTTATTATTCCTATTATTACTCATATTAATCTTATTATTCTTATTCCTCTCATTATTCTCATTATTCTTATTATTCTTATTATTCTTATTATTATTCTTATTATTCCTATTCTTATTCTTATTCTACTTATTATTTTTATTATTCTTATTAATATTCTTCGTATTATTCTTATTATTCTAGATATTCTCCTTATTCTTATTATTCATATTATTAATATTATTATTCTTATTATTCTTATTATTATTCTTTTTATCATTATTATTCTCATAATTCTTCATATTATTATTATTATTATTATACTTATTATTCTTATAATTCTTATTATTATTCTTATTATTCTTATTATTAATCCTATTATTCCTATTAATATTCTAATTATTCGTCTTATTCTTATTATTCCTATTATTCTGGTTTTTGTTATTATTCTTATTATTCTTGTTATTCTTACTATTCCTATTATTCTTGTTATTCTTATTCTCCTTATTATTATTCTCATTATTCTTATTATTCTTATAATTCTCATTATTCTTATTATTCTTCTTATTCTTATTATTCTATTTGTTCTTATTATTATTCTCATTATTCTTATTATTCACATTTTTATTTTTATTATTCTTAATATTATTCTTATAATTCTTATTATTATTCTTATTATTCTTATTATTATTCATATCATTCTAATTATTATTCTTATTATTCTTATTGTTCTTATTATTCTTGTTATTATCATAATTGTTATTATTATTCTCATTATTCTTATTATTATTCTCATTATTATTCTCATTATTCTTATAATTATTCTTATTATTCTTATTATTCTTGTAATTCTCATTATTCTTATTATTCTTCTTAATCTTATTAATCTTTTTATTCTTATTAATCTTATCATTATTTTTATTATTCTTATTTTTATTCTTTTTATTCTTATTATTCTTGTCACTTGTATGTTTCATATTATTCTTATTATTCTTATTATTCTTGTTATTGTTATAATTTTTATTATTCTTATTATACTTATTATTAATCTTATTATTCTTATTATTCTCATTGTTATTATTTTTATTATTATTATTCTTATAATTCTTCATATTATTATTATTATTATTATCCTTGTTATTCTTATTATTCTTATTATTATTATTATAATTCTTATTATTCTTATTATTCATATTATTATTCATATTAAAATTATTATTATTCTTATTATTCTTAATATTCTTATTATTATTCTTATAGTTCTTATTATTCATATTATTCTTATTATTCCTATTATAATTTTTATTATTCTTATTATCCTTAATATTTCAAATTACTCTTATTATCCTTATTATTCCTATTATTAATCTTATTATTCCTTTTATTCTTATTAATCTTATTATTCCTGTTATTCTGACTATTCTTATTATACTTGTTATTCTTATTCTTCTTATTATTAATCTTATTATTCCTTTTATTCTTATTAATCTTATTATTCCTGTTATTCTGACTATACTAATTATTCTTATTATTCTTATTATTATTATTATAATTCTTATTATCCTTATTATTCATATTTTTATTCGTATTTCTCTTATTATTCTTATTACTCTCATTATTCTTATTATTCTTATTATTCTTATTATTCTTATTATTATTCTTAATATTCTTATTATTATTCTTATAATTCTTATTAATCTTATAATTCTTATTATTATTCCTATTATACTTATTATTTCTTATCATTCTTATTATTCTTATTATCCTTAATATTTCAAATTTCTCTAATTATTCTTGCTATTCCTATGTTTAATCTTATTATTACTTTTATTCTTATTAATCTTATTATTTTTGTTATTCTGACTATTCTTATTATTCTTGCTTTTCTTATTCTTCTTACTATTAATCCTATTATTCTCATTATTCTTAATATTCCTATTATTCTTATTATTATTGTTATTATTCTTATAATTATTAATATTCTTATTATTCATATTATTCATATAATTACTCTTATTATTCTTCTTATTATTATTATTCTTAATATTCTTGTTATTCTTATTACTATTCTTATAATTCTTATTATTCTTATTATTCTTAATAATCTTATTATTCCTATTATTATTCTTATTATACTCATTATTCTTATTATTATTCTTATAATCCTTATTACTATTGTTATTCTTATTATTATTCATATTATACTTATTATTCATATTATTTTTATAATTCTCATTATTCTTATTATTCGTCTTAATCTCATCATTCTTTTTAATCTTATAATTCTTATTATTATTATCCTTGTTATTCTTATTATTCATATTATTCTTATTATTCTTATTATATTTATTATTCTTATTATTATTCTCGTTATTCTTATTATTCCTATTATTCTTATTATTTTTTTATCTTGTTATTATTATTCATATTATTCTTAATATTCTTACTATTCTTATAATTATTATTATTCTGGGTATTCTTATTATTCTTATCATTTTTCATATTATTCTTATTATTATTCCTTTTATTCTTATTATTTTTATTTTTCTCATTATTCTTGTTATTCTTATAATTCTTATTATTCTTACTATTCTTATTATTCTTATCATTATTCTTATTATTCTTATTATTATTCTTTTTATTCTTACTAATTTTATCATTATTTTTATTATTCTCAATTTCATTCTTTTTATTATTATTATTCCTATAATTCTTCATATTATTATTATTAATATTATCCTTATTATTCATACTAATCTTATTATTATTATTACTCTTAATATACTCATTATTCTTATTATTTTTATTATTCTTATTATTATTCTTATTATTCTTATACTTATTCTTATTCCTATTCTTATTCATATTATTCATATCATTCTTAATAATTTTTTTATTATTCCTATTACTCTCATTATTATTATTAATATTCTTATTATTCTTATTTTTCTTATTATTATTCCTATTATTCTAATTATTCTTATTATTAGTCATATTATTCTAATTATTATTTTTATTCTTTTTATTCTTATAATTCTTATTATTCTTGTTATTCTTATTCTTCTTATTATTGTTCATATTATTATTATTATTTCTATTATTGTACTTGTTATTCATATTATTATTCTTATTATTCTTATAATTCTTATTATTGTTATTATTCTTATAATTTTAATTATTCTTATTATTCTTATTATTAATCGTATTGTTCGTATTAGTCTTATTATTATTCTTTTTTTTCTTATTAATCTTATCAATATTCTTATTATTCTTATTATTATTATTTTATACCTATTATTATTCTTATTATTCATATTATTATTCATATAATTCTTATTATTATTCATATTATACTTATTATTCTTATTATTCTTATTATTCTTATTATTATTCATATTATACTTAATATACTTATTATAATTCTTATTATTCTCATTATTCTCATTATTCTTATTATTCTTATTATTCTTCTTATTATTCTTATTATTCTTGTTATTATTGTTATTCTTATTATTACTATTATTATTCCTATTATTTCTATTATTACACTTATTATTCTTGTTATAATTTTATTCTTATTATTCTTGTTATTCTTACTATTCTTATTATTCGATTTATTCTTATTCTTCTTATTATTATTCTTATTATTATTCTTATTATTCTTATTATTCTTATTATTCTTATTACTATTCTTATTATTCCTATAATTCTTATAATTCTTCTTATTTTTTTATTCTTCTTGTTATTCTTATTGTTCTTATTATTCTTATTATTCATATTATAATTCCCATTATCCTTATTATTATTCTCATTATTACTCTCATTATTATTATTATTATTATTATTATTATTATTATTATTCTTATTATTATTCCTAATATTATTCTTATTATTCTTAATATTTTTCTTATTATTCTTATTATTACTCTTATTATTCTTATTATTATTAATATTATTCTTATTATTTATCTTATTATTCTTATTATTCTGACTATTCTTATTATTCTTGTTATTCTTATACTTCTTCTTATTAATCTTATTATTCTCATTATTCTTATTATTATTATACTTCTTATTATTCTTATTATTATTCTTATTATTCTTATTTTTATTATTATAATTATTATTATTCTTATTATTCATATTATTATTGATATTACTCTTATTGTTCCTATTATAATTCTTATTATTCTTATTATTCTTATTATTATTCTAATTATTCTTATTATTCCTATTATAATTCTTATTATTCTTATTATCCTTAATATTTCAAATTTCTCTAATTATTCTTGTTAATCCTATTATTAATCTTATTATTCCTTTTATTTTTTTAATCTTATTATTCTTGATATTCTTATTCTGCTTATTATTCATATTATTCTTAATATTCTTTTTATTCTTATTATTATTCTTATTATTCTTATTATTACTCATATTATTCTTATCATTATTCTTACTATTAATATTATTTTTATTATTCTTATTATTATTCTCATTATTATACTTAATATTCTTATTATTATTCTTAATATTCTTATTATTCATATAATTATCCTTATAATTCTTATTATTCTGATTATTCTTATTTTTCTAGTTATTCTTACTATTCTTATTATTTATCTTTTCATACTTATTATTCTTGTTATTATTCATATTATTATTATTATTATTATTATTATTATTATTATTATTAATTTTCTTATAATTCTTGTTATTCTTATTATTCCTATTATTATTCTTATTATAATTATTATCATTCATATTATTATTCTTATTATACTTATTAATCTTATTATTCTTAATATTCTTATTATTTTTCTTATTATTCTTATTAATCTTATTATTCTTATTATTATTCTTATTATTCTTATTATTCTTATTATTCTTATTATAATTATTATTATTCATATTATTATTCTTATTATACTTATTAATCTTATTATTCTTATTATTCTTATTATTATTCTTATTATTCTTATTTTAATTCTTGTTTTACTTATTATTCTTGTATATCTTTATAATCTTATTAATATTCTTATTATTCTTATTATTCTTAATAACCTTATTATTCTAATTATTCTTATTATTCTTGTTATAATAATTCATATTATTCTTATTATTCTTGTTATAATAATTCATATTATTCTTATTATTCTTATTACTATTCTTATTATTCTTATTATTATTCATATTATTCTTATCTTTATTCTTATTATTCATATTATTCTTATTATTAATCTTATTATTCTTATTATTCTTAATATTCTTATTATTATTCTTATTATTCTTATTATTATTCTTAATATTCTTATTATTCATATTATTATACTTATTATTCTTATTATAATTCATATTATTCTTATTATTATTCTTATTATTCTTATTATTCTTATTATTATTCTTATTATTATTCTTATTATTCTTTTTATGCTTATTCTTCGTATTATTATTCTTATTATTCTTCTTATTATTCTTATAATTCTTATTACTATTCTTATTATTCCTATTATTCTTATAATTCTTATTATTCTTTTATTCTTCTTATTTTTCTTATTATTCTAATTATTCTTATTATTCTTAATATTATTCTCTTTATTACTCTCATTATTCTTATTATTATTCTTATTATTATTCTTATTATTCCTAATATTATTCTTATTATTCTTAATATTTTTCTTATTATTCTTATTATTACTCTTATTATTCTTATTATTATTAATATTATTCTTATTATTTATCTTATTATTCTTATTATTCTTGTTATTCTTATTCTTCTTCTTATTAATCTTATTATTCTCATTATTCTTATTATTATTATAATTCTTATTATTTCTATTATAATTCTTATTATTCTTATTATTCTTATTATTATTTTTCTTATTTTTATTATTCCTATTATAATGCTTATTATTCTTATTATCCTTAATATTTCAAATTTCTCTAATTATTCTTGTTAATCCTATTATAAATCTTATTATTCCTTTTATTTTTTTAATCTTATTATTCTTGATATTCTTATTCTGCTTATTATTTTTATTATTCTTAATATTCCAAATTACTGATATTACTCTTATTATTCCTATACTTAATCTTATTATTCCTTTTATTCTTATTAATCGAATTATTCTTGTTATTCTGACAATTCTTATTATTCTTGTTATTCTTATTGTTCTTATTATTAATCTTTTTATTCTAAATATTCTTATTATTCCTATTATTCTTATTATTATTGTTATTATTCTTATAATTCTTATTATTCTTATTATTCATATTATTCTTATTATTACTCTTATTATTCTTAATATTCTTGTTATTCTTATTACTATTCTTATAATTTTTATTATACTTAATATTCTTAATAATCTTATTATTCTTATTATTCTTATTATTCCTATTATTATTCTTCTTATTTTTATTATTCTTATTATTATTCTTATTAATGTTATTATTCTTATTATTCTTATTATTATTCTCATTATTCCTATTATTATTCTTATTATTCTTCTTATTCATATTATTCTTATTATTCTTGTTATTCTTATTCTCCTTATTATTATTCTTATTATTCCTATTATTCTTAATATTGCTATTATTATTATTATTATTATTATTATTATTATTATTATTATTATTATTATTATTCTTGTTATTCTTATTATTCATATTATTATTCTTGTAATTATTATTAATCTTATTATTCTTAATATTCTTCTTATTATACTTATTATTATTCTTATTAATCTTATTATTTTTGTAATTCCTATTATTATTCTTATTTTTCTTATAATTCTCATTACTCTTATTATTCTTCTTAATCTTATTATTCTTTTTATTCTTATAATTCTTATTATTATTATTCTTGTTATTCTGATTATTCATATTATTCTTATTATTCTTATTATTGTTATTATTATTCTTGTTAATCTAATTATTCCTATTATTCTTATTATTTTTTTACTCTTGTTATTATTAATCATATTATTCTTAATATTTTTACTATACTTATAATTATTATTATTCTTAGTATTCTTATTATACTTATCATTATTCTTATTATACTTATTATTATTCTTTTTATTCTTATTATTCATATTATTTTTCATATTACTCTTATTATTCTTATTATTCTTATTACTCTCATTATTCTTATTATTCTCATTATTCTCATTATTATTCTTATTAATCTTATTATTCTTATTATTATTCTTATAATTCTTATTATTCTTATTATCCTTAATATTTCAAATTACTCTTATTATTCTTATTATTCCTATACTTAATCTTATTATTCCCATTGTTCTTATTAATCTTTTTATACTTATAATTCTTATTATTATTTTTCTTGTTATTCTTATAATTCCTATTATTCTTATTTATTTATTCTTTTTATTATTATTCATATTATTCTTAATATTCTTACTATTCTTATAATTATTATTATTCTAAGTATTCTCATTACTCTTATTATTCTTCTTAATCTTATTATTCTTTTTATTCTTATAATTCTTATTATTATTATTCTTGTTATTCTGATTATTCATATTATTCTTATTATTCCTATAATTATAATTCTTATATAATACTTATTATTAATCTTATTATTCTTATTATTCTCATTATTATTCTTTTTATTATTATTATTCTTATAATTCTTCATATTATTATTATTATTATTATCCTTATTATTCTTATTATTCTTATTATTATTCTTTTTATATTTATTATTCTTTTTATACTTTTTATTATTTTTATTATTCTCATTATTCTTATTATTCTTATTATTCTCATTATTCTTATTAATATTCTTATTATTCTTACTTTTCTTATTATTATTCTTATTATTCTTATTATTCCTATTATTATTCTTATTATTCTTATTATACTTTTTATTCTTATTATTCTTCTAATTCTTATTATTCCTGTTATTCTTACTATTATTCTTATTATTCTTAGTATTACTCTTATTATTCTAATTATTATAAATATTATACTTATTATTATTCTTATTATTATTCTTATGATTCCTATTATTCTTATTATTCTTATTAATCTTATTATTCCTATTATTACTCTTATTGTACTTATTATTCTTATTTATATTCTTCTTATTATACTTATTATTATTATTATTATTATTCTTGTTATTAATATTCTTATTCTTATTATGCTTATTAATATATTATTATTCTTATTATTCTTAATATTATTCTTATTATTCTTTTTATTCTTATTATTCTTTTTATTATTATTATAATTCTTATTATTCTTATTATTCATATTAATATTCATATTACTCTTATTATTCTTATTATTCTTATTACTCTCATTATTCTTATTATTCTCATTATTCTTATTATTATTCTTATTATTCTTATTATTATTCTTATTATTCTTAATATTCTTATTATTATACTTATAATTCTTATTATTCTTATTATTCTTATTATTCATATTATTATTCTTATAATTCTTATTATTCTTATTAATCTTAATAATCTTAATATTCTTATTATTTTTATTATTCTTATTATTATTCTTATAAGTGTTATTATTCTTATTATTCTTATTATTCATATTATTATTCTTATTATTCTGATAATTCTTATTATTCTCAATATTATTCTTATTATTCCAATTATTAATCTTATTATTCTTGTTATACTGACTATTCTTATTATTCTTGTTATTCTTATTCTCCTTATTATTATTTTTATTATTCCTATTATTATTCTTATTATTCTTATTATTATTCTTTTCATACTTATTATTCTTATTATTATACATATTACTTTTATTATTATTATTATTATTATTATTCTTATTATTCTTATTATTATTCTTATTATAATTCTTGTTTTACTTATTATTCTTGTATTTCTTTATATTCTTATTATACTTACTAATCTTCTTATTCTTATTATTCTTGTTATTCATATTATTATTCATATTATTCTTATTACTCTTATTATTCTTATTATTCTCATTATTATTCTTATTATTCTTAATATTATTCTTATTATTCTTATTATTATACTTATTATACTTATCATTCTTATTATAATTCATATTATTCTTCTTATTATTCTTATTATTCTTATTATTCTTATTATTCTTATTATTATACTTATTATTCTTATTATTCATATTATTATTCTTATAATTCTTATTATTCTTATTATTCCTATTATTATTCTTATTATACTTATTATTCTTATTATTCTTATTATTATTATTCATATTATTCATATTATTATAAGTATTATTCTTATAATTCTTATTATTCTCATTATTCTTATTATTCTTATTATTTTTCTTATTATTCTTATTATTCTTATTATTCCTATTATTAATCTTATTATTCTCTTTATTCTTAGTAATTTTACTATTCTTGTTATTCTGACTAATCTTATTATTCTTGTTATTCTTATTCTTCTTATTATTATTCTTATTATTCTTAATATTATTATTATTTTTCTTCTAATTCTTATTATTCTTTTTTTTTCTTATTATTCTTATTATTATTCATATTATACTTATTATTCTTATCATTATTATTATTCTTTTTATTCTTAATATTTCAAATTACTTTTATTATTCTTATTATTCCTTTTATTCTTATTAATCTTATTATTCTTGTTATTCTGACTATTCTTATTTTTCTGTTTATACTTATTCTTCTTATTATTCTTATTATTATTATTATTATATTTCTTAATATTCTTATTATTCTTTCTATTCTTATAATTTTTATTATTCTCGTTATTCTTATTATTCTTATTATTGCTATTATTATTATTATTATTCTTATTATTATTATTTTCATACTTATTAGTCTTATTATTATTCATATTATTATTATTATTATTATTATTATTATTATTATTATTATTATAATTCTTGTTATTCTTATTATTCTTACTATTATTCTTATTATTATTCTTATTTTTATTCTTATTATTATTCTTATTATACTTATTATTATTTTTATTCTTAATATTATTTTTATTATTCTTATTAATCTTATTATTCTTATTATTATTCTTATTATTCTTTTTATTCTTATTATTTTTCTTTTAATTCTTATTATTCTTATTATTCTTATTATTCCTATTATTATTCTTATTATTCTTATTATTCTTATTATTATTCATATTATTCTTATAATTATTCTTCTTATTATTCTTGTTTTTTTATATTCTTATTATTATTCTTATTATTCTTGTTATAATAATTCTTATTATT